>NC_069506.1:315958988-315961488 GCF_027579735.1 Bombina bombina
GCAAATTAGCGCTCCCGCTTGGGCCTTAACTGCGCTAGAATTAAGATTTTTCGCTCTTGCTCTAACCTGATAAGCAAAAAAATCCAAAGTTAGAATATTGCAAGCACGTTCACGTATTCCCACATAGAAGTCAATAGAGAAAAAAGTGGAAAAAACACCTAACACCCCACTCTCGCGCAAACCGATAGCATATTCTCATTTGCGCTCCACTACATGAAAATATTATTATTTCATATTCCAATTTTCTTTACATAACAGAATAAGTTCTATTGATTCATGAATACATATTTCTACATACAGCTGATGGTATTTTGTTAACATATATATATATATATATATATATATATATACTATATATTTAAAAAAAACAAGGTAAAGGGGACAGCACTCTCAGACCGTACCGGGTACACATCCCATGACCCCCTAAACAGGCTCAGCTTTTGGTGCTATAGCAGTCTCTTAAAGCTACACTATGTCCAGAGTCACAGGCAGTTAACCCCGGGCCTGCCTGGGTGCAGGTCCATAAGGAAAATTACAAAGCAGACTATGCAACACACAAAAAAAAAAAATCCAGCACACCCTCACAAGCTCTCAGCTAGGATTAAAAGCAAAACTGGAAAAGTTAGTTACCGCATTTGGCCAAATGGGACAAGCCCAGGTACCACATAAAGGTCTCTTCCAAAAACCTGGGTCCCTAATACAGCCACACAAATGCAGCCATGCACACAAATGCAAGCTCTTAATCAAACAAACTGGGAACAAGTCAGGGTTCACAGACTTATGTAATCACCCTGTTGCATAGTCTGCTTTGTAATTTTCCTTATGGACCTACACGCAGGCAGGCCCGGGGTTAACTGCCTGTGACTCTGGAAATAGTGTAGCTTTAAGAGACTACTATAGCACCAAAAGCTGAGCCTGTTTAGGGGTCATGGGATGTGTACCCAGTCCGGTCTGAGAGTGCTGTCCCCTTTTCCTTGTTTTGCATATGCCCAGGGTGATTACATAAGTCTGTGAACCCTGACTTGTTCCCAGTTTGTTTAATTAGAGCTTGCATTTGTGTGTGTGGCTGCATTTGTGTGGCTGTAGTAGGGACCCAGGTTTTTGGAAGAGACCTTTATGTGGTACCCGGGCTTGGCCCATTTGGCCAAATGTGGTAACTGACTCTTCAGTTTTGCTTTTAATCCTAGGTGAGAGCTTGTGAGTGAGTGCTGGACTTTTTTTTGTATGTATATATATATATATATATATATATATATATATAATATATATATATATATATATATATATATATACAGGGAGTGCAGAATTATTAGGCAAGTTGTATTTTTGAGGATTAATTTTATTATTGAACAACAACCATGTTCTCAATGAACCCAAAAAACTCATTAATATCAAAGCTGAATATTTTTGGAAGTAGTTTTTAGTTTGATTTTAGTTTTAGCTATTTTAGGGGGATATCTGTGTGTGCAGGTGACTATTACTGTGCATAATTATTAGGCAACTTAACAAAAAACAAATATATACCCATTTCAATTATTTATTTTTACCAGTGAAACCAATATAACATCTCAACATTCACAAATATACATTTCTGACATTCAAAAACAAATCAGTGACCAATATAGCCACCTTTCTTTGCAAGGACACTCAAAAGCCTGCCATCCATGGATTCTGTCAGTGTTTTGATCTGTTCACCATCAACATTGCGTGCAGCAGCAACCACAGCCTCCCAGACACTGTTCAGAGAGGTGTACTGTTTTCCCTCCTTGTAAATCTCACATTTGATGATGGACCACAGGTTCTCAATGGGGTTCAGATCAGGTGAACAAGGAGGCCATGTCATTAGATTTTCTTCTTTTATACCCTTTTCTTGCCAGCCACGCTGTGGAGTACTTGGACGCGTGTGATGGAGCATTGTCCTGCATGAAAATCATGTTTTTCTTGAAGGATGCAGACTTCTTCCTGTACCACTGCTTGAAGAAGGTGTCTTCCAGAAACTGGCAGTAGGACTGGGAGTTGAGCTTGACTCCATCCTCAACCCGAAAAGGCCCCACAAGCTCATCTTTGATGATACCTGCCCAAACCAGTACTCCACCTCCACCTTGCTGGCGTCTGAGTCGGACTGGAGCTCTCTGCCCTTTACCAATCCAGCCACGGGCCCATCCATCTGGCCCATCAAGACTCACTCTCATTTCATCAGTCCATAAAACCTTAGAAAAATCAGTCTTGAGATATTTCTTGGCCCAGTCTTGACGTTTCAGCTTGTGTGTCTTGTACAGTGGTGGTCGTCTTTCAGCCTTTCTTACCTTGGCCATGTCTCTGAGTATTGCACACCTTGTGCTTTTGGGCACTCCAGTGATGTTGCGGCTCTGAAATATGGCCAAACTGGTGGCAAGTGGCATCTTGGCAGCTGCACGCTTGACTTTTCTCAGTTCATGGGCAGTTATTTTGCACCTTGGTTTTTCCACACGCTTCTTGCAACCCTGTTGACTATTTTGAA